>NC_057798.1:211302968-211317959 GCF_018294505.1 Triticum aestivum
CTCTCCCTCTGCAGCCAAGCCGCCCGCGCCCCCGAGCGCCGCCGCCCCGACGCCCGGCGAGATCCGCCGGAGCGCGCCACCCTCCGCCTCGGTCTCCCTCCGCCGCCGGTGCCACCTCACAAGCCCCGTCACCCGCCGCCAGACCCCGACCCCAGCGCCGCCCCCGACCTCCTCCGCCGCCACCACCGCGTCCCCGCGCTTCCCTGTCGTCGCCGGAGCACCGCCGGAGTTCGTCGGAGCCCTCTCCGGCCGGATCTACCCCCGGGTGGTTGAGATCCACCGGGAGCCGATCCAAACACGCCGCCCCGTCTCGGATCTGCTCATGCCCGAACTGTCCCGTCCAGCTTTCCCCGAGGTCCAATTTTCACCAAGTACCCGAATATTTGCATATTTTAGCTCCTGTTCATCGCATCATAACTCCATGCATACTGCTCCATTTCGTGCGTGTAATATGTCAAAATGTTCGTTGTGAGATGATCTACTTTTCATTCCATTGCATCATGTTCATTTGAGTTCATCTTGATGCCTGAATCATCGTTGCAAGAGTGCTATATGATGTTGTCTGCTGTCTGTTAATAGAACTTGCTCAATTGTCATTTTTGCCATGATTGATGTGTGCATCCTATGAGCATGAGTCCTACATGTGTTTTCAGCTACATCATGCCATCTTTACATTGGTGTATGCCATGAATTTTTGTGATCAATGTGGTGACTATAACAAGCATGCAAACTAGGCTTCATGGTGTTGTTGATTTCAGTCCCTGTTCTGCTGTTATTTTTATGCCATGTAAACTTGATGCTACAGAGAGATCCAAGCATATTTTGAGATACTTCAGTAACGATGTTTTGAACATATGGTTTTTCTCTAGCCATTGATGCCCATGTTTGCAATTATGGAGTGGTCTAGCATGTCATTTTCTTGCTCTACTTTTGCTATAAAATGTTTTCTGGTAGATTGTTTACATGTTATTCAATTTTGCCAAGGTTGTTGTAGTTGATCCTTGCATGTTATGAACTTGTTCTTGCCTTGGTTAGCTTCATAAACATGTATTATTGCTGATGCTATGCTTATCTTCTCATTCAATGACTTGTGGTGAGTGAATCGAGCTTGTTAAGTAGGGTACTTGCTGTTGCTATTTTGCTAGGCTGATTCTGTAATATTTTGTTGCCATGTAAACCTGCTGCTACAAGTCATTCCATGCTACAAGTCATTCCATGCATAATCTGGAGATGTTCACTAAGGATGTTTTGTTATGCATGTCATGCTCTATCCATCCATGCCCCTGATTGCATTTATAGCCTGCTGTAGCTCGTTGTAATTGTGCTCCAAATTTGCTAAATAATGTTGCTGTCAGTCTGTTAACATTAAGTTCACTTTTGCCATGTGTGTTACTTGTGATCCATGCACCCTATCAACTTGCTATTGCCATGGTTAGCTTCATAAACATGTATTCTTACTGTTGGTTGCCTTGCCATGCCATGTAATGCTCTGTGGTGAGTGGTACAAGCTCACCAACATGCCTACTTATCGTTGTTCCTGCCATGTATGAATCTGTCATATAACTTGCTATGTTTACGTGGGTGCCGTCATATTTTCTGTGCCCCTTTGGCTCATGGTCAGTAAAGGACTTTTGTTCTATGCATTTAGTAGTATCATGCCATGCCTTTTTTTGCCATGTTAAGTTCCTGTAACATGTTGTTTGATAGCTCTAAACATTGCAACCTGATGTTATTTTCTGCAAAGTCTGAAACTGTTATTATTTGCAATCTTGCCATGTGTGTTTGAGCATGTTCTAGTGATTTCTGGAGATAGCTCAGTGTTCATGTTTTACCTGTCCATCGTGTCCATGCCTTTTGTTATCATATTGTGGTGTTGTAGCATGTTGTTTTGGTGCTTGCAATATGCCTAGTTGCTGTTTCGGACAGATTGTTGCTATAACTTGTATAGGGTGTATGTGTTGAACCGTTGCTCCGTTTTGAGTGTGCTCTATATGAAACTTGCTTGATTTTGCATATAGTTTCATATTATCATGTTGCATCCTTGTTTTGGAGTGTGCATTTGATGTTTGTATGCATTTTGCGTCAATGCCATGTTTAACTTGTTTTGCTCATATCTTCTAGGCCGTAGCTCCAAATCTAATGAACTTTATATGTAACTTGACTAGAATCTTGTGTAGATCATCTTGATGCAACTTAACTTGCTGTTTAACAACTTGAACATAATGTTTTTTCAGATCTGGACCAATTTCGAAATTTGCATATGACGACTTACCGCAATTGTTATATGTTGTTCCCGGCCTCATTTAAACTTGCCTTGATGTGTTGCTCTTGTTTGCATCATCTCTTGCCATGAGTAGCTTCATGTAGTCTTGTCTTGCATCATACTTGTTTGTGCATCATGTCTTGTTGATGTCTGGTGTGTTTACTATGTTGTGTGCTTCTTTTCGATAGTTCCTGTTTCCGTTGCGATCGTGAGGATTCGCTCTTCTACGCTTGGCTCATCTTCGTGGCTTCATCTTCTTCATGGACTCGTTCTTCTTCCTTGCGGGATTTCAGGCAAGATGACCTCTACCCTGGATCTCACTACTATCATTGCTATGCTAGTTGCTTCGTTCTATAGCTTTGCTGCGTTACCTATCTTTTGCTCCTCAAGACTCCCAAATTGCCATGAACCTCTAACCTTTGACACCCTTCCTAGCAAACCATTGCTTGGCTATGTTACCGCTTTTGCTCAGCCCCTCTTATAGCGTTGTTAGTTGCAGGTGAAGTTGAAGATTGCCCCATGATGGACAGGATTATGTTGGGATATCACAATATCTCTTATTTAATTAATGCATCTATATATTTGGTAAAGGGTGGAAGGCTCGGCATTATGCCTGGTGTTTTGTCCCACTGCCGCCCTAGTTTTCGTCATACCGGTGTCATGTTCCCGGATTTTGCGTTCCTTACGCGGTTGGGTGATTTATGGGACCCCCTTGACAGTTCGCTTTGAATAAAACTCCTCCAGCAAGGCCCAACATTGGTTTTACCTTTTGCCTCACCACCACCTACTTTTCCCTTGGGAGTCGCTCTCTCGAGGGTCATCTTTATTTCAGCCCCCCCAGGCCAATGCTTGTCTAAGTGTTGGTCCGAACAGAGCAGCCTGCGAGGCCCCCTCGAGGAAACTCGAGGTCTGGTTTTACTCGTAGCTTGACTTATCCAGTGTTGCCCTGAGAACGAGATATGTGCAGCTCCTATCGGGATTGTCGGCGCATCGGGCGGCTTTGCGGGTCTTGTTTTACCATTGTCGAATTGTCTTGTAAACCGGGATTCCGAGTCTGATTGGGTCTTCCTGGGAGAAGGTATATCCTTCGTTGATCGCGAGAGCTTATCATGGGCTAAGTTGGGACACCCCTGCAGGGTATAAACTTTCGAAAGCCGTGCCCGCAGTTATGGGCAGATGGGAATTTGTTAATGTCCGGTTGAAGATAACTTGACAACAGATCCGAATTAAAACGCATCAACCGCGTGTGTAGCCGTGATGGTCTCTTTTCGGCGGAGTCCGGGAAGTGAACACGGTTTTGGGTTATGATTGACGTAAGTAGGAGTTCAGGATCACTTCTTGATCATTGTTAGCTTCACGACCGTTCCGCTTGCTCTCTTCTCGCTCTTATTTGCGTATGTTAGCCACCATATCATGCTTAGTCGCTGCTGCAGCCTCACCACTTTACCCCTTCCTTCCCCTTTAAGCTTTGCTAGTCTTGATACCCATGGTAATGGGATTGCTGAGTCCTCGTGGCTAACAGATTACTACAACAACAATTGGAGGTACAGGTTATGTGATGATCTTGATGCGAGAGCGATGTTTGCTTGTCTGGGAGTTCTTCTTCTGCTTCTTCTATGATCAGGGGATAGGTTCCAGGTCGGCAGCCTGGGCTAGCAGGGTGGATGTCGTTTGAGTTTCTGTTTGTGTTTCATCTGTAGCCGGATGATGCTCTTATGTATGATGATGTTGTATTCGTGTGGCATTGTATGCCTCTTGTATGTATCCCCATCTATTATGTAATGTTGATGTAACGATATCCACCTTGCAAAAGCGTTTCAATATGCAGTTCTATCCTTGGTGGGACCTTCGAGTCTCTTTAGGATAGTATCGCATATTGGGCGTGACAGTCATCTTGCTTGAAATCCCGCCAGGAAGAAGAACGAGTCCATGAAGAAGACAAGCGGACATGGTCGAACGAATCTTCATAATCGCAACATTACCGGAACTAAGAAGCAACAACTGAAAGAAACAAACAACATGGTAAATGCACAAGAATAAACATGGCATGATGCACAAACAAGTATGATGCATGTCTGGGTTAAAGAGGCATGGCATGGAAAAGTGCAACGAACAACACTACAAATTAAGTGGAGTTTAATATGCAACGAGTTGCATATTGACGAAACACCACATCAATTATTTAGTTCTCTCTCAGTTATGGACCCAACAATATTAAATGTTGTTAAACATGGCAAGAGGTGAAGCATAATTAAGCTACCTATCTAGGCAAGTTTAAATGAGGCCGGAACAACAAACAACAATTCCGGAAAATCCCCGTAGGTTATTTAGCAATTTGAAGCAAACAAGAATTTTAAGCATTTTAAATGTTGTTATCATGATGCGGATGACATATGCAAGTTTTATGCCATTTATGAAAATGTTGACATGAGCATGTTATGAAGCATTTGGTCGCCATGGCGGAACAAAAGGGGTGCCACGGCAACTACAACGGAAATGGTGCCACGGCAATATTCCGATGATCCGACAACTCATTGAGACACCAATGCAAAAGAAAGTGTGGATTAACGGAATATGCAAAAGATGGTGGGGTGATCCTGGATTACCGGGTTCCCACGGGTCGACGGCATGGCAAATGAGGATGAACATGCACGAAACAAACGGGCATGGTGCAAACATACGGTTCATCTCATACAACATGCATTCTTGAAAGGTCGTCTCAGCGGTTATACCTCCAAAGCATGCGGTTCAGAGCGGCATAGAGGAAGTAAAAGTTCTCGGAACGGTCGTAGTTGAAGTAGTGGTACACGGCGACGGTACTGGAAGTAGTGGTTCACGTCTTGTAGATGTTCGGGGTCGTCGGGCTTGCCGGTCTTGTCAACTCGAAGGGGTACTTGGCGTTTTGCAGTTCCATATCGAGGGTCGTCATGTAGTCATTCTCGGCGATGGAGTCGACCTTGAAGTATCCAGGGCTCCGGGCGTCGTGGTACTTTGCAAGTCCGCATAGCCGTAGACGGGTCGTAGGGGAACTTGGCATTTGCACTGTAGTCGTACACTGGTCAAACAGAGGCATTGACGAATTTGGAGGGGAGCTTGCCGAACAGAGCCGCTCGCGAGGACAGCGACTAGAAGAAGGGGCGACTTTGGCCCTGATGTGAAGCTGGGAGGTGGAGCTCCTGCTGGGTCGATGGTGACGAGCAGGCAAAGAGGCTGCTGGGACTTGAGCGACGTAGGGGAGCAGCTGCAGCAAGTCCGGTCAAGACGAGGCCTGAAGGTGACGGATCCGACGGAACGGGAAGCAAAGGCCTCGGCTACAGCGGGTGTCTCCGACGAGGGCACCAGCAAGGGGAGGCGCAGGGGACTTGACACGGCGGCGGCTTGGCGCTGTGGAAGGAGGTCACGGGCGAGGAGGAGAAGCAGGAGGGCGACGTTGGAGAGAGGAGGCGAGGCAAAGGAGGGGCACGGGCGTAGGCGATGGAGGGTTGCTACGGAGGCCGGTGTCCATGGAAACAGGGGAGGCACACCGACGACAGCGAGGGAGGGCCGCTGGAGTTGGCCGTCCTGGTGGCGGTTGCGGAGGCCGGGCACGGGGCTCTGCTCCTCTCTGCATGTGGCAGCGGAGGAGGACGACGATGGGGGGAGGGGTTCGAGAGGAGGGGATTCGAACGATGGGTTCTGGTGGCGCGAGGGGAGAAGTGTGGATCGAGGAAGAGGATGGTTGTCGGGCTAGGGTTAGGAGGGAGTGGATGGGCCTAATGAGGTGGGCTGGTGCTGTGGGCTAGGACGCCCAGCTGGGCTGGACTGGTGGGCTGGCTGCATCTCTCTCTCTCTCTCTCTCTCTAAACTCTTAGCAGAAAAAAGGAGAAGAAAAGAAAGGCTAGGAGGAGAGTTTGGGCATGGGGATTATTTTCGCGGACTCGCAAAAATGAGCTCGATCCAGGAAAATAAAAGAGGCATGATTGAAAGATTTAAATCCAAAACCATTTGAATTTAATTTGAATGATATGGACTAGGATAACGTATTGGAAGAATCCAAAAATGTTGAGAATTTAGGAGGAGCCTCGTTAAAAGAGGTAAGAATTGTTGGTAGAGTTTGGGGACCAAACTTGAAGTAGAAAGGGCATGGGAATTTTGCAAGTGTGTTACGGTTAATTCCAAGCTAATGGAATATTTTATAGTAGCTCCCTAGATCTTCGGAGGATATGTTATAAAGAGAAATCAACATGTGAATTCCCTCGATTTAAATGGACCAAAGATCCATACGATTTTATTTAGATGAGTTTTTAAAATTAAATGACATGATGGCATGCTGCAATGCAAATGATGCAACAAACAAAACAAATCACACGACAAAACTCGGGGCAGCTGGAAGTCTTATGGAGCGTCGGTCTCGGGGCGTCACAACTCTCCTCCACTAACAGAGGATCTCGTTCCGAGATCTAGGATGGCACCGGAGAGAAATGGAAGAGGAAGAGGAGAGGTAAAACTAAGTTGCTTCTTTGACAAACGAGTGAAACCACGAACCTTGAGAGGTTGAAAAGTTGAAAGAAAGAACACAACAGAGTTGAACACAATTGAGGGCATTCTAGTAGAAATGAGAAACAAGGAACACCATGTTAATGTTGGAGGTTGCAAAGCTATGAATGTCGAGCACAAAGGGCAAGAAGGAATTGAAACCACTCTGGATGAAACGAGATAAGAATGAATAAGAATGATATAATTTGGACAGCACTCCGACTAAAAATAGAAGGAAATGAACATGAATTTGACAAGATGAGAGGATACTTGATGAGATCAACAACAGACTACCTCCAAAACTATTGAAAGAATGGCACAAGGGGTAAGAAAGATTTCAGACAGCTCTCCGGTTGAGGAAGGAGGCAAAACTTGATAAGATGAGAGAACTCGAATGAAAACACGACACCCCGGCTAAACAGAGAAGCAAGGAGAAGAACATGATCTTGACAAAACAAGATGATGGGTCGAAGAAAGCAACATCACAATGCCTCCAGAAGAAATAATAGAAGATAGACCATTGGAATAAAAGAATGGAGAAGAAAATGCCAACTTCTGGCACAAATGAGCTTGGAAAGCACCCTTCCAAAAAGGTTATAACGGAGTTGATGGAAAACCAACAACGAAACGAATAAGCTTGTAGTGGGCTTATGGAAAACATCTCAAAATTGAGGCAAATTCTGCCACTAAGGAAACAAATAATAGAAATGATAAGACCAACGAGATGAAAACCTTCTTCCACCAAGATAATAGAGAGATAACTTGGACCATTGATAATCACCACAATAGCAACATTCCTTAGGGAAGGCTTAAGGTGAAATATGACACAAGATAACTCCAACGAAGAGATTAGTGGATTTAAAATACCTCATTCTTGACAACATGTGAATCGCGAAACATGAATGAAAATTGTCAAGAATGATATAACGCCATCTCCAAAGATAAGGTAGAAGGAATTGCACTTTGGAATGCAAGATGAAGAATACTAAAGCTTTTCCAAGAACAATCTTGAAGAACACTTGAAGAATGAAAGGAATCCTTGACGAACCATCATGTAGAGCCTCCATGAAGAACTCCGGTCATAAAAGGACGACAGAAAGAAAGAGAAGTTGAAAACACAAGGTGAAGCCTTGCGATGATTTAGATGGAGCTTCGCAACGATAATGCGGAAAACCTGGAACTCCAGAAAAGAAAAGATGAAGCATCGCGAACCAAGAAAAATGACATGATGAACAACTCTAGAAAGAAGAAACTAGATTACTTGGATGAAGCAATTATAAGAAATACGTTATGCATATCCTTCACCAATTTAAATTGATGACAATCAACAAACTTGGCAAACTACTTATTCTTCTTTACGGATTGAAAAGAGATATAGTGCCAACTTGAAGAAGTGTTGATGGAACCACCGGTGGGATTTGGAAACAATGAATAAATTGATATGATAACGAAGGAAGTGAAATCTTGAACGAACCACCCTAAGAATTGAAAACGAAAGTAGCAAAGGCACAATTCACCGGGAAGAATTGGAAAACGAATGAAGATACTTGAGGAGATTTAGATACAAGAGAACAAAGAGATCATGAACTTATTAAAGAATACTTGAACGAAGCACTGGAAGAATATGGAGACGAACGAAGAGGCATCAATTCAGAATCGAGAGATCTTCTGAAATAATGGCCTTCGGATGATCGAGAAAAGAAAGCAACCCTTGAAATGCGTCGGATGGGTGAAAAGAATTCTCACAATCGAAAACAATTATGAGAGGATGACATAAGATTTAAGAGAGATCTTATTCGATCTTCAAATGATGACGGGAAACACCACCAAAATTGCTGAGATACTCCGGGAGGATGAAAAAGAAGAAGGGTTGAACTAAAGATGAAAAGAATTTGAAAGCGATCTTTGTGATGGCAACTGACTGATGAAATTCATTCTTACGTCAAACTTGAAAAGAATTTAAGAATAACTCTGGAATAATTAGAAGAGTCAGGTAAGATCCTGGGAAAAGACCTGTGGGTTAGGGCCCACTCAGAAGATACACCATTGAACAATTTAGAAGAGAGATTGCACCAGTAGAATTAAATGGCTCAAAAGAGATAACAACATCGAGATATCTTGAACAGATTAGGAATGATAACACGAATCTTTCGAGGTATCTTCAGCACATCGGAACAAATGGAAAGCGAGAGGTGAATGATTAAGAGATACACCGGCATGAGAAAAACATTTGAAACGAGGAAAGGATATGATTGACAAGGCTTGAATTGAAACCACCAGAGAAGAAAAAAGAACGACGAATGATAAACTTGAACCTTCCGTAGTATCTTCCTGAGAATCGCTGGATAAGAACATTAACGGAAAAAAATGGAGAGACTTCCCATTAATAAAAGGATACATGATTAAGAAATCTGAGTCCTTGAATAAAAAGGGTGGGAGGGCGGGAAAACAAAGGCAACTTGGGGGTGGATGAAACGGATACCGTTGAGAAAGCTTAGAATTGATCTCACAAATGTTGAAATGATCGGCTCCACTTGAAGAGAAGCACGCCGGTTGGAAAAGAATTAACATGACAACCCCAATGATCAAGAAGGATTAGCACTCCCATAGAAATATGAGAACACCATTTAGGGAAGGTATGGATCAACACTTGACTAAGAAGCAACTCGAATACCACAACTCAAAACAAAACAAAGGATTGGCTTGCAGGATAAGCCGGAACAAATACATATGATAGAGATTTACCCAATCCCATATCATGCATTTGTCGGAAAGATATTCTAGGAGCTACCTGAATTCCCACCTATAAAGTCCCGAAACTTTCTGGTTATGCAATCTGGTGTTGGGGATACAGGGGAAGCAATATACCTCACCCAAACTAACAATACCTACATCCAAGATGTATCCATCCGTCAACACATAACCAAGAGACCTTCGGAAATCGTGTACCTCAACCTTCGAAAAGCATCCGTTATACGAGCTAAGGGAATACTCCCAAACTCCCTAGTACTGGGTGGCGTTGAGGTTATCTCACCAACAACTGCATAAAAGAGATTTTCAATGTCGGCAAAACTCAGGTATTCTGTCAGGACCCCGATCCTAAGTCACACCGATCTAGCATGTAACACATCATATCACTTTGCGGCCTCATGCACGGTATTCCCACGGGTGCCACCTTACCTGGCCCGGGACCGTTTGCGCCTTTTGGCTCACGTATATGATAGTGCCGCTAGCATCCATATGACAAAGAACCTGGGCTGACATGGCTAGTCGTGAACCCAAAGTGGCACTAACTTACAGGGACAGGCATACATGACCCAACAATGAACGTGTCGGTCATCAGCGAGTGAATCCAGGCTGTAGCAACTGGGCTAGCAGGACTCCGGTAAACCGGGCTGTAGCAGGCTAACAGGACTCTGGTAGACATCGCGTGACATTTCCCCTAAGGGACAAACACAGGAACGAAGAAGGACACATGCCGGCCAGCCTGAGTGTTCCGGAGCAGTAGCAAGCTACCAAGGCTCAGTGGAAGCACTAGGGGACATTTCCCAGTAAGAGGGGCTACCAAGGATAAACAACCAGATAGTCAGATCCCACACATACCAGGCATTTCAATAACATGCACACAATATGCCCGATATGTGCAAATACAACATGGCATCACAACATGACTCTACAACTCAAGTATTTATTCAATAGGCTTCGAGGAGCGAGACAATACAAACATGAGTCTCATGACCCAACATTCAGAGCATACAAGTCAAAGCACAAGCGGAAGCTTAACATGTCTGAGTTCAGACATCTACAAATGAAAAAGGACGAGAAGCCTGACTATCTACCAAATCCTGCTGAGGGCACAAGATCGTAGTTGAGGTAACAAGCTAAACATCGAAGTCCACGCGGTACTACTAGTGAGACTGAAGTCTCTCTGCAAAAACATAAATTAAGCAACGTGAGTACAAATGTACCCAGCAAGACTTACATCAGATCTAACTACATATGCATCATTATCAACAAAGGGGATGGTGGAGTTTGACTGCAGCAGGCCAGCTTTGACTCGGTGGCTATCCTGAACTACGACTGCAAGTAAGTCTTTTGAGGTGGCGCACACGAGTCCACATATTCACCATATCAATACACCACTATGGATCCGCTCCCGTCTCCCTACGAGAACGCCATCCATAGCACTCACGCTTATCTTGCGTATTTTAGAGTATCCACTTTCACTTGTCTATGAACTGTACAGGCAACCCAGAAGTCCTTTACCGCGGACACGGCTATTCGAATAGATCATATTAACCCTGCAGGGGTGTACTTCTTCACACACGCTCTCACCACTTACCGTCGTTTACACGACATGTACTCGGCAACCTTCAAGCGGAAGCCTAGCGAGGGTGTCAGCCACGACCTGACTAACCACACAAGTCTCTCATCCAGGGTTATCACCTATTCGGGTTCCATCCGCAAGGAGATCCGGCCGGGGTGTCGCTCACGGCCCCAAACGATGTGAGCAGGGTTCCCAAGCCCACCATCCGGGTGCCACTTGGTACACCGTGCACTGTGCCTAGTCTGTCCCAAGCCCACCTGTACCGGGTGCCACTTGGTAGACTACTAACACTACCTACAAACACCAGAAACTAGTTGCAACTCCTGGACAGAGATCGAGTTGATTAATAAGTCCAGAGAGTCAATTAAGGATCCCAATGTGTGGTAGTAGCTGTTCATGGATCACAAACTCAGAACTCAGTTCCTGAGGACGGCTGCAATGAGACAACCCACCATGTACTCCTACATGGCCTCTCACTGCTACCTTTACCAAATCGTGTTCAGACACTTAGCTCTCAATAGTAGGACATGTTCACCACATTCCAATTCATCCCCGACGAATCAAACCTGACTCAACTCTAAGCAGTAGCAGGCATGACAAACAAGCATGAATGAGTAGGCACATCAGGGCTCAAACAACTCCTACTCATGCTAGTGGGTTTCATCTATTTACTATGGCAATGACAGGTCATGCAGAGGATAAAGGGGTTCAGCTACCGCAGCAAGTAACAGATGAATCGTTGTTGTCCTAATGCAGTAAAAGAGAGAAGGAGCGAGAGAGTGGGATTTTATCGAAATGAACAAGGGGTTTTTTCTTGCCTGGCACTCCTGAAGATAGTATAATTCTTCATCGGTGTCATCGAACTCATCGTCGAAACATCGTCTACTAAGAGGGGACAAATACCGGCAAACAAGGGAGAACACAATCAATGCAATGCAACAATATGATGCATGAATGTGACATGACAATATGATGTGGTTTGTGCTAATGCAGCTAAAACCAGATTAAATGAAGTTGGTTTGAGTCCAAGATTCAAATTCAAACTCCACATGTGGTTATTTAAATGTCATTTATATGATTTGTGCTAAAAAGCAGCTATAAGTTGTTCTAACATGCATGAAAATGGTACAGATGGATAGATTGGATTTTTCTGATCATTTTTCATATATAAATTATTTCATTTGGAGTTACGTTTGATTTCTATGAATTTTAGAAGTTTGGGATATTTCCTGGAATTTCCTGGATTATTTTTATTCCAGAAAATGATTAATTGCATCAGCAGCACGTCGGGGTGACGTCAGCAGAGTCAACAGGGCTGGTCCAGGTCAAACCTGACCTGTGGGACCCATGTGTCAGTGACTAACTAAACTAACCTAGTTTAATCATCACTAACCTAGTTTAAACAAATTAAATTTAAACCAAAACTAGATTAATTAGCCAGGCGGGGCCCGCATGTCATAGACCCAGGGGAGGTCAAATCCCCTGGTCAACCGGGGCTAAACCACCGGCGTTGAGTCACCGGCGAGGCCGAGAAGGCAGAGGGCATCGGGATTCCTCCTCCGGCGACCAAATGGCCGGCGGAGGACATCTATGCGTAGCCCAGGCTCTCGCGCATCCAAAGCAACAGGCGGCGGCAGCTGGGGTGGCCGGAATCTTCGTCAGCGTCGGCCGTGGCGGCTTCCGGAGCTCGGTTGAGCTCGGGGTCGAGGCTACAACAGCCGTGGCGATGCGGGGTTGGCACCTACGGCTTCTACGCGGTGCGGTGAGGACGTGGGTGTGCTCGGTTGGGCACTATGGTGACTGTGGCCACGACGGCGAGGGGCTCAGGCAGCGGCGCGTTTCGGTCGTCGGCGAGGCGGCGGCTATGGCGATGAAAAGAGCACGGGAGAGAGGGGAGAAGAGGCAGGGGCTCACGTAGGGGTCGTTGACGGTCGTAGCGGGCTCGGGGAGGTGCGGACGGCGGCGAATAAACGACGGCGACGCTCGGTGCAGGAGGTTGAAGATGGACGCGATGCCGATGAAGCAGGGCCTCCTGGTGTCTCGTAGCTCGATTGGGAGGAGGGGGAGGTTTCCGCGGTGCTTCTGGGCTCTGCGGAAGGGTGAGGGGAGCATGGAGGTTGCGTCTACGGCGAGCGGCGGTGACGAGCTCCACTCGGGCAGAGACGGAGAGAGAGAAGAGGAGAGGATGGGGAAGAGAGAGTGAGCGAGGGGGTTCTAGAGGGGTAGCGTGGCAACGTTGGAGGTGCCCAGGCGTCGGGGACGCAGGCAGGCAGGGTGGAGGTGGCCGGGGCGCGTGCCGGCGCGCAGCGGCCACGCGCTCGTGCCTACTGGCGCGAGGAGGAAGGCGACAGGGAGGAGGCGGTGGTGGACTGGGCCGCCAGCTGGGCTGCACAGGACCTGGGCCAGCCAAGTAAGGCCAGGTAAGTGGGCTGCCGGGTAAACTGCACAGGTAACCTCTCTCTCTCCTTTTATTTCCATTTTCTATTTTCTGTAATAGTGTTTGGCTTTAATAAAAATGCCAGGGCATTTCCAAAAATCATGAAACTGCTCAATGTCACTGTTAATATACGTGCTCAATAAACGAGAGAATTCTGCAAGTACAGATTGATAACTGGGATGTAGCACGGATATTGTTTTTTTATCGTGATAATAAGTGCATGCACTTGTGTCGAAAAAATTGGAGAATTGGGAATTCGAACGGCAGGTGCTTATGCTACCCATCAAATAAAAATCAGGTGCATGAAAATTCATTTCGAAACAAATGATTCAGCTTTATATCCACGTCGACGCTCGGCATGATGGTTGGAAGCAAATGCAAGTTCATACCAAAAGATCGTTAACAACAATACCAACTTGCGGACGACAAGGTAGTACAACTACCAATACCAAACTAACTTATAATCTTTTTACTCCTAGCCCTAAGTGTTTGTCTGGTAGAAAATCTTGCAGAGGACCAGCTCCCGCTCCTTCTCTTGCTCCAGGTCCCCGAGGTGGTATTGGTGCATCACCCAGTTGGTCCTCTGCTGGTCGAAGTTCTTGTTGGTGTGCAGCACCAGAACCTTTTTTGCTGCCCGTCTGCCGGCCGTTGACCATCACCGGCAAGGTATTGCCGGTCTTGTGCCACATCGCGTGCATGCCGCACTCCGAATGTATCTTGCGACGCGTCCACGTGCCCCTTTTGAACGCCCTGGAATTGCGCTGGAAGAAATGCTTCCTTAGGCCACTCAGTGTGATACCTGTAGTATTGTGGAATACAGGTTTTAGTGTACGTAGTTGGCATTTTCATAACATCTTTGGCATGTTGCAGTCACTTGTTTCACTTTTTATTAACTATCAAATTGTAATTGCTTCACCAGGTCTGCGTCTAAAAAGAAAAATAGAACTACAAACAAAGGAATATGTTTGTGCAAGTAGACGGCTGATCGGTGTCTTACCTGGAAGTTTCTCAGGTTGGGTGTAGCATATGCCGTGCTCGCTGTCGATCGTTGGTATGAACAAATCGATGAGAGACTGAAATCTCGCACTGTCAGCACTCACTTTGGCCTCAAGGTGCTCGATCAGCTCCTGATCCGTGGGATCATACCTGACGCCAGCCGGCAGCACCGGCCAATCCTTCTTCGACTTGCATCGGTAATTCCAGTTATATGGTACTCAATGTATGATCAAACGACTGTTTTAAGTGAATGATGAAAGATTTTGACAGATAAGTGGTACTCCAAATCTGATGTCCAGAATACCCGAACACACCGCCGGGATTCTTGTGTCACCTCACGCGCAGCGTGTTGTCATGTCAATTCGATGTGTGGACATGATGAATAATTTGACCGACGTATACTAGTACTTCTACTGTACTACTTACTAGTCGTATTTAGTGTCACAATTTATA
>NC_057798.1:211318032-211318364 GCF_018294505.1 Triticum aestivum
ACGTCAATTCCATGTGTGGACATGATGAATAATTTGACCGACGTATACTAGTACTGCTACGGTACTACTTACTAGTCGTATTTAGTGTCACAATTTATACATAGGTTTAACTAACAAGTACGCACTTGAAGCCTAACTGATATATATATATATATATATATATATATATATATATATATATATATATATATATTGCTTCTGCACAGCATCTCCATCATCATTATCAGTACATCCTACGCAGGTGAGTTAGGATGCACTTGATCCCAGGAATGTATCCATCCTTCAAACCAGAGGAGTGCTTCAAACTAACAACAGTACATAATATCCAACAA
>NC_057798.1:211318437-211329695 GCF_018294505.1 Triticum aestivum
GTCAATTCGATGTGTGGACATGATGAATAATTTGACCGACGTATACTAGTACTTCTACTGTACTACTTACTAGTCGTATTTAGTGTCACAATTTATACATAGGTTTAACTAACAAGTACGCACTTGAAGCCTAACTGATATATATATATATATATATATATATATATATATATATATATATATATATATGGCTTCTGCACAGCATCTCCATCATCATTATCAGTACATCCTACGTAGGTGAGATATGATGCACTTGATCCTAGGAAGGTATCTACTATCCTTCAAACCAGATGAGTGCTTCAAACTAACAATAGTACATAATATCCAACAAAAGAGTATCGTGCTACAGCAGCAGAATAAATGGCTCAGTCTAGATATCAGCACGAATCAAGTTGTGCATATTTGCCGTTGGCATGAACCACATCACCGCATGTCGTGTTTGCAAAAGCCATCCATCGCATGGAAGCTTGATGCCTTTCACACACTGAAGATTATCTGGAGACAAGCTGTGTCGACGAATCTCTGGATATGGTGATTCATGAAACCCATGGTATGGTGTGTAAACACAGTCCCCCCTCACAAATGGAAGTTGCATAGCACGGTAATCATCGCCGATGATATGATTGATGATTGGTTGGATGATCGGATAATTGAGCCCAAGGAACAAGGAGTGGTTGCCGAGGCTGTAATCCCGCCTCCAGTTGAATACGCCTGGCCCAACAGAGCTAGGATCTTTCTCGAACACGAAGCAGCCATAGCCATCAATGTCACGAACGCCCCACGCATTGTACTGCATGTGGTTTGATGTAATGGTTTGGTCAATTTGGTACGTGCGAATGAGCATCAAATGACCGCCGTCAGCTGAACGAGCGATAAACCACCACGCATCGGCTGGTACGATTCCAGGTCCTGGAATCATGAAGGCCAGCGCATTTGCGTCTGCTGCTACAATTCAAATTGGAGACCAAAAGGGCAAAAATAAACAATGATGTTCAGAGTATGTGTGGAATTAAGATTATTATAACAGTGACACATATCATAGATAGAGAATTGCAATGACGTGGTCATAAGCATACCCCAAGTTAAAAAAACAAGCCAATGGCTTTCATATTCTAGCAATATGTCATGGTTCAAACACCATGTAACAATGAGAGGAAAACAACTATGACAACGCCTACTCATATTCTACCATAGCACTTACTACTATTGTTCTCATATCAACTCTAAGCTATAACATGCGTTGTTATAAAAATCTTGTAAACAAGAGTAACATATAGAAATCATGATGTTATGCTCATAATATGTATTCTAACAATCATTAGATGCCAATTGTTCTCATATCAACTCTAACAATAACATGTGTGGTCATAAAAATCTAGGATATGAGAGGAACATATAGCAATGATGTGGTTATAGACATGCTATGTATTCTAAATTTGTAACAAATGAATAGGCAGTCGTATTCATAAGGTAAAGATGAGATGAGATAGAACAATTACACGATGATAGATTCCACCAGTATAGGCAGCCAATCTGTGCGTCGACCGCGTAAACGATGCCATCGTGCACTATAGCATCAGACATAAATGTTGCCTCTACAGGATTGATGATGAGCCATAACCATGTATGGCGACCGGATTCCAGATAGACTAATCCCATGTTGAACAAGGCAATGAGCTTGTAATCCATGTAGTCTTCTGATGGTGTGGGCACTTCGCAGATTACAACTTTCTGCAAACAGAGGTCGAGCCAAAAGCTTGACGCGTCTCGTGCGTAGTAGGCAGGAGTGTCCGGCGGGCCGCGAGGATCGATGGCGGCGGTATCCAACGATGGAAGGGTGATCTCTCGCTGGGTGTAGATATCCATGAGACACCACGGACTACCGGAGTGGTGGATGAGGACGATCCAGTCGGCCTTCATGTCGTCCCAGTAGTGGCCGTGCATGAAGGACAAGTGGACGGGTAGTGGTAGCATGTCAAGGGGCACCACGACAACCTCCGTAGGATCATCAAGTCAGTGTCTGGGCCACCTGCGAGGATCGGGCATCAGCAAGCAGGGTGTCTTGAAAAGAGTCGGGCGGTTGCAGACGAGTAGATGGTACAAAGACACCGAGCATGCGGCCAGACGGACGGTGCAGAGTAGGTCCATACGATTACAGATATGCTCCAAGAGAACATCGGGGAGGGAATTCCAATCGCTGCTGTCAGTCGGTTCTGCCATTGGGGTTTTCGGTGCCTGCGAGCCAACGGGGAAGTGGATTCGGGCGGGCGAGCGAAGAAGCTTCTCCTGGTGTGGCCGAGCAGTGAGCGGGGGGATATGGTACGCGCGAGCTACCAAGGAAGATGGCACGGGAAGGCGAGCAGTGAGCGGGGGTAAATGGTGTGCGGCCGACGATGGGGAAGAGAGGAGGAAGAAGAAGAGAGGAGGAAGAAGAGTGGAAGACGGTGAAGAAAGTGCATTAAATCTCAATTCTACTAGTACTACTACCAGGATATACCGTCCTTCAGAGTGTAAATAGTTACACCGATGACATGTGGGCATACCACAAGAGGGCCCATATGTCAGGTGTATTTGCGGAAGCGTGCTCTACTGGCAAACATGATGTCAGTACTGGGTAAGGCTGATTTAGTAACACCAACACGCTGGTTCAGCTTATTAATTACGTGTCCCATCTGCTGCTGCGTGTATTGTCACTTCACTGCGAAGACTAGTTGAATAGTTCTCTCTGACCGACATGGGGAATAATGTATCGCGAGGACTTCCTTTCTACAGTATCCCTATGCCTCTACGCTCACTTCACTCATTTTGCTCCGTACCTAGTCACTTGTTGAAGTCTGTAGAAAGACAAATACTCCATATTTGGGAACAGAGGGAGGCTTTTACTCCATATTTGGGAACAGAGGGAGTATCACCATATGGGGGGAATAGAGGAAGCTTGAAATATGAACACGTAAATGGGAGGGAGTACGCCCCATGCATGCATGCATGCATGCAACATACAACACTCACATGTACACATGGACGAACGCAACACTCACGCACCCATGCGGCACACAGCACACGATGCAACACACACGCTCATGCTCAAGTGCTCAAGCTACTCCCTACGTCTGTGAAAGACTGTACATTTAGAGATTTACACATCGACCAGGGCATAATTAACGCCCAAAAGTATCAGACTTATGTGTGCATGCAACCATTGAGAGAAGAAGATTAAATGAAGGCTAATTGCATTGGAAGTGTAGATGTATATCATGTATTACACTCTTTGTTTTAAGCTGGCCATAGTGGGGGTAACATAACTAGTATCATGTACTTGGGACTCGCAAACATGCTTATGTGGCAAACAATTAAAGAAGAGAGAGAGGGTAGTAGTAACATAGGTAGATACCGTAACACAATAAATGTTATGCTACAACCAAATTGAGCCTTATAAAATGGAAAAACCAAAATTTTAAGATAAGCCCTATAAACCGGAAAGGAGGGAGTATGCGTCATGCATGGCAATAAATGAGACCATCTATGATACTACTTTATGATACTATGCACTATAGATGTAGTATCATACACTAGTATCATGTGCATGATACTAGTATATGTTAGTCTCCACTATGACCAGCCTTATAGCCGATGTACACTCTTTGTTGGAAGACCGAGGGAGTACACGTGCATGCACTCACATACACAGCCAGGGCGGTTCGCGCGCAAGGGTTGGACTCATGTCGCGCCTGCGTAAAGCTTTGTTTAACTGATTTCTTTGCTCTACCAACTGACAGGTGGGACCCAGAAACCAGGTGACAATTTAACCACTCAACAAAGTGCCATGTCGACTATGTGGCCGGTCAGTAGGGTGCAATACGGTGCTCTACGATGAGCTAGTGATCGTATAATCACCGCAAAACTATATATAGTGACCGTAAAGAGCGTATTGTTACATACGTTGAACGCCAATGTATTTTTCACGTTTCAAATTAAGCCATATTAATCAGAAAGGACGCAGTATGGACTACTACTAGTACTAGTACTGCTTTGATGTGTCCCATCAACTCGCCGAACGAGGACAAGCTTGCTTACTACGCCTCTCCCTCGCCCACGCGCGTGGTGGTTCGCAGGACAAGGAGAGGGTTTTGACTACAGCGCCCTCTCCCTCTCCCTCGCCCCTCACCCTCGCGGTGGATGTGCAGCGGTTCAATCGGTGTTAGATTGCTAGAAGCATATTGTACTGTAGTATCATCATTGTTGGACCTTCTGAAGAGGGGAAGAGCCAAGTGCAAGGTTCACAAGAGTACGAACTATTGAACCTCCCAAAGAGGAAAAGATCCAAGCGTAAGGTTTTATAGGAGTTGTCGTCCTAGTAGGAGTGTACTACAACTATAGCGACCGAAGCCACTGTATGATGCCGCCACGTCACGTATATCCAAAGCTGTGCCACCTTTTTTTCTCAAAGAGCGTGTTGGAGCCCGTGCAACAACCACACAAGTTTCACGTACACATAACACATTTAATAGTAATAATTTCTAAAGGACAAATGCCACTATGCCACACAAGTTCATCTCCAATTCATGTGATAAATTTGTGCACGACTAGTCCACATATATTCACAGCGCTACCGTTCATAATTACCGTACTCCACTTACACGTTATAGATGGGCTACATGTCCTCCTCCAGGTTCCAGTCCCAGGTGTTCTTCATGGATGGCACGATCCATAGCGGTGGGCAACGGGAATCATTGTCGCAGCTTTCTAGTCTGGTTCCACATGATGGAGACTCATCCAAGCTGAAGCGGCATAAATCAGGGATAGCGTGGCCCATCATGTCGTTCATCCGGCGGTGGGTAATGAAGACACAACCATGCTTCATGAACGGCAGGCCTTCCTTGTCATGCACGGAAGGTGGCATCCGCTACACAATTGGGTAGCTGTCCTCGATAAAAAGCGAGTACTCTCCAAGGGCGTTCCCCGGCACCCACGTAGCATCACGGGGGTCGAACTCGGCGTTGTTCATCTGGTACACGCGGCATCCCAGATCTGGACACATGGTGACATACATAGTCAAGGTCCATGCATAATAATGTTGTACTCAAATATAGCGGTCAGTAATACTGTGCAGCAAATAGTACTACTCCTGTATAGAGGAAGTAAAATAACCGGCTTATTATATATAGCCACACTCTTGGCTACATGGATGAGATAGTAAGACATGGAAAAACAAGAATGGTGGCAGCTAGTGGGTTCAAGTCTTCAAGGGCCTAGCTAGCTATACGCGTCCTCCAAGGTAAAAAGTACTCCTACTAGCTAGTACTACTAAGTATACTACTAGTACAATAATAAAAGAGAAGGCGAGAGGGTTAAAAAATGGAATACCTGGGTAGATGGTGACGGTACGATCGTGGTAGATTGTGTGACCATGTTGCAAATCAGTGGTACCATGGGTAATGACTGCTAAGATAGTTGATCCCAATATGCCAAAGTCAGCTACAAGGTTCCAGGTTAGACCGAATCGCGGATGCAAATGCACATCCAGGATCGGCGATCTTATTTTGATCGGGCGATGACTGGTCCCTGCAAAATAATGGAGTACCGTTAGGGATGCAAAATGATGGTTTGTGCATTCCGTTTGTAATCTCTCGTACCGTAGGATGGCAACCAGATGAAACAAGTCCCCTGCCTTGTCACCGCGAAGATGCGGCCTAGATGGCGCATGATGTCTTCGAACGTGTAGGGGTACAAATCTGCCGCCGCCAACATGCGCCAGCCTCTGCCGTTACTTCCTCTTGCATTGATGGCAATCCTTATGTCGAACACCGCGATGAGATAGTAATCGTCGTAGCCGCGTCGCTTTGTTGGCGGGTCCGCAATTGCTATCTTCTTCAATCTCATGTAGGCATCATCATACGTATTCAAGCCCAGCCAGTCCAGAAAGCCGATCCCAATGGTGGGGATGGGGTCTACCGGAACGGCCGCACTGCTGTGGATGTTGTGCAAAATGATGGTGGTATCCGGCCGAAGGTATGCAAGCCAATCTTTGTTGGCACCGACCTAGACCTATATATAAGATGGTGGGCAGCGGAGAAATTACGGGATGGAAATGGAATAACTAAGTACTACATGATCAAACTCCATTACTGACCTGCTCATCGGACAAAATCCGACTACCTCTCAACGTCGGCAACTCTAGCGGAGTCAACGTGCAACCATGGCCAGGGAGCGGTGGACTGTTCGAAGGATTGTCCCATAGAAGAACCTTCTCCTCGAGGACGCATGGAAGACCAACAAGCATGGCCTTTTTCCAAGCCTGTTTAAGCAGCATCTTGAAAAAGTTGGTGCAGGAAGCACCGAGTCTTGCGGCGGTGAGGATGTCGGAGCGGCGTGCAATTTCTCCCAGAGGATCGTCATCCAAGATCTCCCAACCCCGACGAGGAGGAGAACCGCCTGGCGAATCCATGGGAGCAGCCACGAACTGCCTTCTCTTCAGGGGGAGGGGAACTGGCGAGCAGGAGATAATAGTGTAGTAACCGCAGGGCCTCGTCCCTTCCAACGGTAGATCGTTCCTCATCGAAGGGGTGAGGCTTTATTTACTGGTACTAGTACTACCATTATGGAACGTTATGGGATTGCATTATACTATAAACAATAGCACTAGTAAGAAATTTTTGGCACTAGGTATTAGTTTTTGGCGTGGATTAAGAAATTTTGGGTATGTTTTTGCCATTTTTTGTACACGCCAACTAGTGTCAAAAAACGTCTTACATTATGTGATGGAGGAGTACGTACTCGTACTGTAGCAGTACTAGTACTACTTTTCTCAACTATTAGTGCGATGTACTGTACTTCTTGTCTAGTTCTAGTATAGTGCACTAGTTTTGAACTCTTGAATCTCAGGGCCAAGGAGCTACAGTTGGAAGTGGAGGGTACTATTGTTCTCTAGAACCATCGCTATAGTATCAATGCAGGGAAAGTACACCTGCGTACTGGCCTAGTGGGTACTCTCGGTGCTCTATTCAGCCGCTCCTCTCATGTAGCTGGCCTACTCAGCCGCTCCTCTCACGCACACACTAGCAGCCTGTTTATCAACGATGGTTACTGTGGGGGCAGAACATTTGAGTTATTTGATACAGCGAGACTAGGCTTTTCACTTCCATTTGGGGAGGTGTAATGGATCTCGTCGAACTTTGTTAGTAGTTCCTTCTTTATGAAGAGATTAAGCAAAGCTTTTGCCTTCGTTTCAAAAAAAAAACACATCAATAGGAATTTCTTTTATAGTAGAGCCGATAATGGAGTGAAGTCCATGCATGCAACGCCACAAGCTATAGTAGAGCACTTTACATGCAGAGCCATATTGCACACTTCCCAATGCCCCGCCAGGCTTTTCCGGCTCCACGGGCATAATTGGGAGGCGCTAGTTTAAATATGCTACTAGCTGATGAGGAAGTTGCAAGCGAGGTGCGTCTAGGGCGAGAACGCGAGCCACGGGATGCTGGGAAGGAAAACCCATTCACGTGGCTAGGCTATCCAGTGCACCCAGATTGTGGGCCGCACGTCCGTTTGACTTCAAAACTCAAACTACCCGTGCAAAACATTGGCTCGCAGTGAAGTGGAGTAGTACTATTTTAAAGAAAAGGTCGTCGTGCGTTCTGCCGGGATCGAACCACAAAACGAGAGGTATACACTCCTGCGACCACTAGTAGTACTCGTTGGAGTACAACGCAACCTAGAATCGCCTTTTGTCGCTAGTAGTACGTACATTGTTCCTTACAAGAAATCCCTATAATGCAAGAAACCACTAAAATGCCAAGAAACTACTACCACTTGCATACGTGGCAGACTTAAGAGAAGATTACCTTATCAACCATTGTACATGCTCTTACCAACAAAAATCCTCGAGTGACCTCCTACCTCTGGCCCGTCCACCTAGGGGGCATTTGGTTCGTGGGCAAGGTTGGCTTGGCTAAGGATATACCTAACCACGTGGTTGGGGATATCCTCTTTCTCTTGTTTGGTTGCAAATTGAGATGTGGTTAAGGTAGCCAATTTTATGTTTGGTAAGAAGGATGGGAGATGGATATCTTGTCATCTGAGTTTTCTTTTTTTGTAAATCAACTAATTATACAAAACATATATACCAGTGAATGGTCAACAACACTATAGAAAAAATACATTGGATTTGTAACTTCATGGTCCAAACATATCCATGTGTACAACAAAATGCGTACACTCCAATCTGACAATAAATAATATGAGCTATACATCAGCAGACCAATTCAAGGTCTGACCTTGCCCTATTATCTCACAGTCAGATACAAATATACTAGTCTGAAGAATGGTACTTCTAGGCAATTGCCTCGACTGCTCGACATGGTCCATGAACTCGGGATCGCCCGAGATGTGGAGGCAGTTGCCTCATCGTCTGCATAGGCGGTGGCTACCTGCTGGTCGTGGAGGCGGAAATGTAGGACAATAGGTCAGCAGTAGCGGCGGCCGGCGAGCGCGATGGTCCGGCTTATTCCACATGCACCATCGGACTTTGCTGTGCCGCCACCGTACACATCAAACGTGTCGCCGCCGATCCAAATCGTAGCCACGGTCACTGCATGTTCTGTTCGGGAGGGGTTGTTTGGTTTGAGACTAAGTTTGCCAAAGCTTGCCACATCTAAGGTTAGGCAAGTTTGACCAACTTAGCTGTGTGTTTGTTTCAAGCCACATTTTAGGCAAGCCACATTATGGTCCCACATCACATACACACAAAAAGTGTGGCAAGATTCCCTTAGGCTTGCCAACTTGTGGCTCTCATTTTGAAGAACTAACCTTAGGCAAGTTTGACAACATTGTATGGCAAAGTGTGGCACTCCTAGGCCTAGAACCAAACAGCCCCAAAATGTTTCGCCGGCTCGGGGGCATCACGCATGGGTGGTTGCCACCATCCGCATAATTTCGCGGCTCCCCTCAACCAGTTTTTGATGGAATATTGCCACGTATCTTGTTATCCTTAGCCATCTTCGCTCATAAACCAAACAAGTGGCATCCCCTCTAAAACTGGCTATCCCTATCCCGTGGGTGGTTATCCATTAAACCAAATGCCACCCTAGTCATGCTCGGCCATGGGACGCAGCTACCGCCGCAGCAAAAGGCGAGGTCAAAACCGCCGGCGGTGCGGAGCCCATGTTGCGGCAGCCCGGATGCCAGCTCCGTCTGGCGCTCGCGGTCGCTAGCTAGCCAAGATAGGTCCGTCCAGCTGCTTGTCTGCAAGGTTTGCTAGCTAGATTGGCACGGCAGCGCGGCGGCTTGCTCGCGCATGCCTTGCTCGATCGTGAGTCACGCTCGAGCCAGCCTGCCAACCCGTGTGGAGGCAGCGCGGCGTCCGGCCTGTCCAGCGGAGCGGCGGCCAACTCGCTCATCCCCGGCGCCACCGACAAACACACATCAGTACTATTTGGAGTAATGTTTAGGAAAAATAATGATTTGAGGGGGAATAACAGGATAGAAGGTCAGATGTGGGTCCCTCGTGTCAACGGTCAAATAAAATGTGTTGGTTTAAGCTGCCTCGTCAGCACGGACGTGTGGGCCAACCCTGTCATAAATTGGTTTAAACAAACCTAATTGGTAGGAGTACTAGGTAGTAGTTTTTGGTGTGGATTAAGAAATTTTGGGTATGTTTTTGCTATTTTTTGTACAATAGATTCTTCCTAGGGCTGGTTGAAAGTGGTAGTTTTTTGTTAAATACTCTACATATTGTAAGTAGGAGTGAAGTTATGCTTTGGAAGCCAATAAGCAAGGCTAGTTACATAGCGCATATGTGTACATGATTAAAAGTAAATATCTACCACGAGTGACTAATATCTTGATGGAAAACTCAAAACTATGGAATACTAGGAAAAAAATGCAAGGTTGGAAATACTAGCAATGTTCATGTCCGTTGCAACGAATCATAATTAGAATAGTACTTATTCACAAACATGGTACAAAACACTCTAATTTTGATATACATATGTCACTAGAGATATATTATGTTTCAATTAGAATATATTCCTTGTGCTGTTTTGGTGAGGTCAGGGAGGGATGTGGTTGGTTTTGAGATACTAATTATGGGTTTTTCTGCAAATTGGTAGACAAGTGGGATGTTGGTGAGAAAAGGAAAAAACTTACCTCACAATCGTTAGATGTAGATCTAATGGTCAGAAACGACGGATGGCAGACACACCAGCATCACCAACTTAGTCTTGTTTACGAGTACTAGCAAGATCCGTGCATCGCACGGAACATCAAGATGCATTTTTTTATAAAAAACTTGTTGTGATTGACCCTTGCGGGAGTAATCCCATGTGTAAAACTAATGATATCTCGAGAAATATGAGATAAGGTGAAGAGAAGTGGGGTGTGGTGGTGGTTGGGGGGGACTGAGCGGAGGCATGGGGATTGGCGACGCCGGCAGCAGCCACCAGGCCAGTTTGTTCCAGAGGCTTCCTTTCTTAATTTCTCAACAATGAGGTTTGTTGGAGATAAGGATGAACGAGGGAAGGCCTTGTCTGCAAATGTGGAGAGGGGTGCGTGTATCTTTTAGTTTAATTTCCATCCATCAGATATAGATCGGATGGTCTATATTGCAAGATGGCACACGTACCATCATGACCAACTCGGTTTTTTATAAGAGAAGAAATATAAGTATGGAGATACAAACGTATTATCAATACTTGCTTCCGTAAACTGGAATCTACATTCTATTCAATGCCTCGGCATGTGGGGCCTTAGCACAATGACTTGTCGACTGTGTAAAACAAAGATTTTCCCATCGCCGACAAGGAGGGGGTGACGACGGTGCGCTTTTTGGCTTGGTCTAGTCCTAGTAGTCATACTAGGTGGTCTAAGCACATGTAGATTTATTCGTTTTCACGTCTTGTGTTCGCCGTACTGCCACGACTGTTGATGAATAGACGGTAAGTTATTCATGTGGAAACCCTTGTTGAGCGTGTTTGCGAGAGAGAGAGATACAGTGTGCGTGTGTGATATGTTAGAGACTGAGGCAATGATAACAGATTCTTTGTGTCTATGTGTGTGGAGGATAGAGAGAGACATGTACATGGGGTTTGTGTTGTGTAACATGGAGACACATATACATAATTAGAGATGAGTGTGTGAGATACACATGCGGACATGCATGGGGAGAGATGAGGATCTAGATAAATGGGTGTTTGTGCGTGTCTGTGTGTGTTTGTGCATGCGTTTGTGTGTGAGAGGGAGAGAGTGTATGTGGAGTAGAGAGA
>NC_057798.1:211329874-211330488 GCF_018294505.1 Triticum aestivum
AGTGTGTGTGGGAGAGGGGTGTGAGAGCGAGAGAAAGAGAGAGCTAGCGACGGAGAGAGATAGAGAGGAAGAGAGGGGGCGAGAGGGGTCATTTCTGTCCATAAATGGCATACAGAGAGGGAGACAATGTTGATGTTGTCCGAAATTGGCCTATGAACGGAGACGCATGGGAAGCGAGTCATCGTGTGTGTGATAGGGACTTCATGAGAGATCTAGAATAGATGGTGTAGACAACAATGTGCGAAATCGAGAACGATTATACATTAGGGAGCTATGCAAAGAGTCACAACATATATGTATACAGGGAAGGAGCTGGGGCGGGTCCGCATATGGGAGAGATAGAAAGAGGAGAGTGGTGCACAAGGAGACAAAGTGTGCTTGTTTGCAGTGGGGGTGGTGTGTGAGGTGAGTGCACGAGAACCACATAACTAGGGAGATAGACGTTTGGGGGCGACATTTTGTGTGTATGGGAAATATACACTCTACATAGTGCGTGTGCTTGGGTAAGAGAGATAGCGGGAGACCTAGAGAGTGAGGGAGGAGATGTGTGCATGCCCGAGAGAGAAAGTGATAGAGACCTATGTTGGGGTCCGGACTTTAGAAGAGATAGGGGT